>NW_027175821.1:9141120-9168620 GCF_023055335.1 Clinocottus analis
TAGATATGTTCCTTTCCTCTAAGTCACTACTGATGTTATTCCTGACCGAGCAGACCAGTTGTCCTGAGACGTGTTGTCTCAGAGTGATGTTGTTCGTCTCAGTGTTTCCAGAGAGGAGCTCAGAGTCTGTCAGAGCTTTTCCATCCAGAGTCCAGCTGTACTGAGGACTGTCCGCTCCCTCAGAGGAGCAGGACACCTTCATCTCTCCCTGGGACAGACACTCAGGGACCAGCCGGACAGAGGACACAGGAGCTGCAGGAAACACTCAGATGACTTTTCATATCAACGTACTCTTAGTCATTCTGTAGAGTTTATAACACAAAGCAGTCCAGACATTGATACACATATACAGCACGTAGAATATGAGATGCATGTAATAAATAGTTATTTACCTTGAATGGTCAACTGTAGAATCCGCACTAATAGAAATCCCCGTGAATTATAGGTCTCAAGTCTATATTCACCATCATCAAACCTGCTCAGTTGATTGATCCTAAATGTTACATTATTGGGAGTAAAGAAGTATCTGTCTGCTATCAGATCATTCAAAATGGTATTCTTTCTCCCATCCAGTATTATTGATTTTTCCTTCAACAATCGGTATCTATGTATTTCTGAGACGTTGTTCATCAGCTGGAGGAACACAGTTCCTCCCAAAGCTCCAAAACACTGAGCTCCGTCCTGTCTGCCATCACAGTGGGTTTCCACACCTGGGAATAATAAAAAGGAAAAGTTTCAAAAATAAATATATCACATAGCAAGTACTGATGCACCATAGATGTCATCTAGAATATTTAGAATTTAAGTCATGATGCAGCCATAAAACCAAGATGTCCTAATGTTTTCTTTGAAGGTAAACATTGTGTACCTCCAAAGAAATATCAGTAGAATGTCTTAAATTACATATTTTGGTTTCCCAAGCAATGTTCAGAAACATTGTATATAGAAATGAGGTTTCACTGGATTTATAAACAACATGAGTGAAATATGAATTAGTTCAAATGATTTTTTTTTTAAAAACAAGGTAAAGAAACAAAGAAATATAATGATTTAAAACTGTTTTTTTCTTAACATGAAATGTATGGTCGCATTGTACTTTTGCAGACGGGAAATGTTCTATATTAAAATAGAGATGTGACCACGAAACATTTCACGAAGACCTCATGCTCAAACTTCCTTCTGCTTTACAATAAGTACCTTTAGTTATTGAATACATTGTACTTCATGTGGAACAGCAAGTTGTAATTGTGACTAATCAACATCAGCATTTTATCACTGAATTTGTAATCATTCTTTTTATGTGCAGTAGTTAAATGAGAATTAAATAAATCTAGCGTAATAAATTACACCAATCTTTAGTTTGTTTCAACATAATATGGCAGTCAATAGAAGATCGAAGATGAACAAAAATAACATATGTATTTGTAATTAAATTATTTTACGTGTCATGAATCTTTAATGAACTTTGTCCCAGAGGTCAGTTTGCGCTGCAAAGCACATCAATGAAGATGATGTCAAACTGTGTATATTTGATTCAGCTGCATGAAACGTGTCGGTTAAAAAAAAGTTAAACAGCTCACTGTGAGAGGCTCCGAGTATCATCACAAACAGTCCGATCACAGCTTCCATGTCTCCTCAGTGCTCAGCCTCCGTTCACCCAGTCAGCAGCTTTCTGACTAATAAAGCAAACTAGACACAGCTCTCTTCTCTGGTGATTAGCATCAGGTAATAAAGGAAGCAGGAACGTCAGCCAACTAGCATCTCAGTTCCTCATTCATGACCAGAACAGTATGAATATGTGGTTAAAGCCTAAAAGTTTAAGTTTTGTCTTCATCATCTTTTTAAGGCTTAAAAGGATGATGAAGACAAATATATGTTTACAGAAGTCTTTAAAGGGTTTCTTAAGAATGCAAGTTAGTTTATTCGTATATCAAGACATACACCCTTTGCGACACACTTTCTTACACACATCGCTTCTTTTATTCTATAACCCTGTTTTTTACGTTCTTCACATTCAATCATCCTTGAAAATATAACATACAGATGTTAATATTAAAACATTTGCATAATGTGTATGTGGGTGTGGTGTTATACAACATATTTGGATATTTTATTCTTTTTTTGTTATCGTTTCTTTAACTTTCAACTCTGCAAAACTAATTCCACATTTGCAGAACATGAATTTATACAATATTCACAAAGTGTGTCAAACATACACAATGTGCATAATTGGGCATCAGAGGTAACAATGAAAGCCATAAAATTAAGAATGATCTCACATAGCATCACAGTAATTCATTGTGGGTGCACGGTGAACAAATATATTTTGAGAGTTTAGCAAAGGTTAAGAGGGATTATGTTTGAGATACATTTTCCATTGTTGTTCGTCCACCTATGGGTAGACCTTGATGTGAATACCAGACCCTATTGTCCTTGGTCTCTAAAGAATCTGCAACTTCTTGCCATTAAAAAAATAATAATAATATTTCAATTAATTAATTTCTGCATGAATTTGATCAAAAGTCAAGAGTCTGATCAAAAGATGACCGCTCGATCGCTCCCCGAGTTTTTTAAATTGTATGTTTTGTGCCTTCCCATCATGCCGCAGAGTAATACAGCACCTCTTTAGAAAGATTAAGACCTGAAGCATCCAAATTTGCAATAATAATTACAATAAACACAAGCACTGACCCCTTTTCAAGCATTTCCAGTCCAAAAATCAGAGGGGAGGAGTTGGATCATGTAAATATGACAAGCTCAATGTGGTCAAACACAATATGATATATGACCATATATGGGTATGAATACCAAAACATTATAACCTTATGTAATGTAACGATTGTGTGCCGTCTGTCGTGTGCCCGTACAAAAACCACAGGCATTGGCCACATTGAGTTTTTACTTAGCTTCAGAGTTTGAGGGGTGGAAAGACAAGTATGTGTTTTGTTATTTTTACCTACTTTATTTCAAAGGAAGGGACATTTGCTTCCTTTCTGTTTCAACACTGTTGTGGTTCAAAAGATAGTTCCTTGCAGACAAAAGTGTCCCAACCGCTCTTACTGCTTCAAGTCCTGTGGTTCAAATCTGACTTGAGATCCCACAAAATACTCGATCAGATGGCACTTAGGGATTCCACGACGCACAGACTAAGACCAGAGACCGGATGAAGGCTTTCTTTACTCCACGTCAACTTGATTCATAACACCAACAGGTTTACAAACAAAATTGGGTTGGCTCTGGATTTCCCTGACGGCGAGCTCGACCACTCCAACCGTCAGAACCAACTAAGTTGTAAAACCCCAAAACATTTAGGAATAAACATGTTTTTGTGCACAGACTAAAAGTCGTTCCCTCCCTACATCCAGTCAGATTTCCCGTTGCCCAACTTAATTCCTAACATCTAAGTGTTTTTCCTTGAGCCTGGGCTTGGTTATCTAACTTCGGCGAACATAACAATGTGATCCGACCAAAGCATGTCCTAACCTCCCTTCCTCTGGCCTTCGTTGCTATATATATATATATATATATATATATATATATATATATATATATATATATATATATATATATATATAATATATATATATATATATATATATATATATATATATATATATATGTATATATATATATATAAATATATGTATATATATATGTTTGCATAACCATATGTATATATATATATATATAAATATATATATATATATATATATATATATATATGTATATATATATATATATATATATATATATATATATATATATATATATATATATCAGTGACATCACTGGTTATGCAAACATGATTATAGAAACCATTTTCCTTCCACAACACACAAACAACAAGCGCCGTTTCAAAAGAGTCTTAACATCTGCATTGCGGCCGAGAGAAGAGAGGAGGCACTGTAGTATCTGTGGAGGGCGGAAGGCGGAAGTGAGCTTCACTTCTTCATTATCCAAAACCGCTTCTCTAGAGGGTCAAAAAAAGGAAACTCCACACAGAAGCAATATCCAGACTAGAAACGAAACCCAGGCCCCTCTTGCTGTGAAGCAACAGTGCTATGTGTATTAGTTTGAATAATTTGTCTTTTGCTGTGGCCTTGGTGTCTTTTTGTGTAGAATATTCCTTTTTTATGAACAACAAAAGAGGACTAGATGTGGCTAAAGCCTTAAAAGAATGCTGAAGACAAAACTATTTTACAGAAGTCTGGAAAAGGATTCTAAAGATTACAAGTTAGTTTAATACTATACCAAGAAATATATTCTTTGCAACACAGCTTCTCACACACGGAGCTTCTCTTTTATTAATCATCTTTTACGTGTGTGTGTGTGTGTGTGCGTGTGTGTGTGTGTGTGTGTGTGTGTGTGTGCGGATATGAAAATGCACCTATTGCTAAAGAGTGTGTTAAACACTTTGGTGGCCAGTCAGTTGCACGATGGGAGACCGGTGTGACGGTTCATATTAAGGCTGATAACGTCATAATGTGGTCAAACACATTATAATATATGGTCATATGGGTATGAATACACAGACATTACACCCATATGTAATGAAATGATCGTGGGCCATCTGTTCAAAAACCACGGGCATTGGCCATATTTGCTTGAGGGGTGGAAAGACAAGTTTGTTTTTTGTTATTTTTACCAACTTCATGTCAAAGGAAGGGACATTTGTGTTTTCCATTCCATTATCTGAACCGCTTAACCGATGAGGGTCACGGGACACTGGAGCCGACCCCAGCCGACATAAGGCGCAGGGTGCATCTCTTTGGACTGTGGGGGCGAGCAAGGAGAACCAGAGAAAATCCACACCGACACGGAGAGAACACGCAATCTCCACACAACCGAACTGAACCCAGGCCCCTCTTGGTGTGAGGCAACAGTGCTCGCAGCCATTACCCCACCGTGCAGCCCTATTATGTGTTTTAGTTTTATCAATTTGTCTTTGCGGGGTGCCTTGGGGTCTTTTTGTATAGAGTGTCTATTAGTTTGATTTGAACTCTGAAATAATTTGACCTACTGAGAGAGTTATTCTGGCTAAATTTTTCATTTTTAAAAGAATCAAAACGTGTGCTGTCCTGGAAAGAGTGCTCCCCAGAAGAAATAAATAAGGAGAACAAATTAGAGGTTTCAGCCCGGCTACAAACACTTCTGGTACAACATGAAGTGTCTGTAACATGAAACACAAATGTCTTTGGAAACTAAACAAAAAAGTTACTTCAAAAGATGAACAAACAGTTGTTGCCTTTGGACATAATGCAAGTGAAATCAATTACAGCCAGTAGATGTCGTCACAGCACAACATATCCAGCATTTTATGCAGCGTTACATTTACAGCAACATCCTCTCATCAGGTAAAAGGTCCAGTCACAAGCGCCACAACTCTATAAGTAATGTGCCTAATTGTCCATCACATATTTATTTTTGGTCTACAGTACAAACATTACAAAAAAAGTACTGTTGTTTATTTGACATTTGATTAAATACTTAATATGTCCTTAATATATGCTGAAGTTATTGTAATTTTATACAACAGACCTAAAAACAACTTTTAGAGTGGAATTGTGACCATCAGTCTTTTATTTTTGTTTCACAAAGAGTAGATCAAAAATGCAATTATCTACATTATGTATTCTGATCAGACTTCACAAAGCTGCTGTTGATGGGATTAGACTGACATGACATGCCCAATATTGAACTTCATTGTCAGAACTTTCTGTAATAAATCTTTTTCAGCACTAATACAAGATACAAAAAAAAAAAATACTTTTTCAGCTTTCAAGGAATGCAAGTAGTCTTGTTGTTTGAGACCTCAGTTCATTGTTGATCCTGTTCCTCAGGTTAGTTCCCTTCCGTCCAAATTCAAGACGTTTATCCTCAATTATTTACCTAAGGATGAACAACAGAAAGAATAAAGCTTAATTATTTTTGCTTTGAAATCAAAGCCAAAAGAAAAGACTCTTTCACCAATGGTGTTGACTGAAACACTATCATTATTATATTGACCTTTTCTTTAATTACAAACATTACATTACATATCATTTAGCTGACGCTTTTATCCAAAGCGACTTACAATAAGTGCATTCAACCGTAAGTACGAACTAGGAACAACAGGAATCAAGAGAGTACAATTTCTTAAATAGTCAAACTACAAAGTGCTATCAGTAAGAGCCATCTAAGTGCTGCCTAAGTGCTGCTGCCATTGCCACAAACAGACTTGTAAAGCTTTACCTGTCTTCGCCTCATTTTCCTACAGACACAGACTATCCCCACCACTATCACCATAACACCCACAGCAGAACAGACAAGGATCAGGATGTGCAAATTGTTTTCTGGGGATGAGAGAACACAATGGTTATTCAAATCTTACATTTTGTTCGGTGCCTTAACTATCAATATTTAGGTTGAGTATGAAAATAATGATGTAAATTGGGGAGGAATTAGTCCTCCTTGTAATCCTTGTACCTATTACACAACATCTAGACAACAGGTGAAAACATTGTTTTTGTGCACTGGTCAATTTTGAAATTTGGGGTTATTTTGCTTCCATATTCTTCCTTCTAGTAAGTGGAACAAAAACATTTAAAATACACATTTAGGTTTATACTTTGTCTATTTGTGTCTTTCGCCTTGGGACACAAAATGTTAAAATTTGATAATTCCTCATTTGCATAACTGTTTGGTGAATTCTATTAGGTTTTATTTGTTTTACCTTGTTCACACAGTGTCTTGAAAATGTATGTATTTTGCAATACATATCTTTAAAGGCCAGATATATTCATTATATTCTTAATTTTTTTACCCTATTCTCCCCTCATGAGCACATGGTTTGGTCGAGTCTTTAATACACATCCTGCAGTTTCTAACAACCATTATCCATGAAAAACTCCAATTGTGGAATTGTGTTTTTTCACTTCATATCCTGGATGTAAAACTGTTGTATATTATTCTTTCAAAGAACAAAAAGAACAGTATCAGGAATAATTTGCTACAGTGCAATGCAGAACTTAGTTACATTTAAGTTGCCAAATATATCAAGTCAAGTTCATATGTCAAGTTATATATTTGGCATTTTTCGGTAGATTTTGAAGAAGCAGATTGAGGAAGTAAAGAAGCTCTTGAAAGTAGTGATGTTTAGACAAAACACTCCACAGCCTTTATATCGGCATTTGGAGTTGTTGGATTACAGTAAGTACATGTGTACAGATTCTTATACTGTGTCCTTTGATCATTGTGTTTTGTATTTTCACTCGCCCATTAGTGATTACCTTTTTGAATACCTTTATTAAAATATATAGAAATATTAGCGTAAATAAATTGGAAGAGAGAAAGGTTATAAACACTTGCCTTGAACATCCAGTTGAAAGTTATTGATTCTCAGGAGGACACCATCTGGATCAAAGACTTCTACGCTGTATTGACCAGAATCATTCCCCTCCACTTTAGTGATCTTTAGTGTGCCGCTGTTGATAAAAAACTCTGTCCTGTTCCTATAAGGCCCCTGTATGGTCACCTTTTCTTTCTTCAGAGAGAATACGTTGATGGATCCAGCGGTAAGCTTTTTTTTACACCGCAGTTGCTGTCCGCTGGCTTTGGTCATCAGTTGGATGTACACAGATCCTCCGAGAGTAACAGAGCACTGAGATGTAATCTGTGTGGCATTACATTTCGTCTCACCAGCTGGAAAGAAAGCTGCAAAAAGCCATATTCAAAGGGATTCATCATAAATATGATAACATGTTGAATCTCATTCACTTTTACATATTATTAAAATGTTTCTTTCATAATGAGGATTTTACCATGCGATACTCCAGCTAACATCACAAGAAGAATAAGCATTAGCTCCATACTCCTCAGTCATCCACAATAACTTTAACCTAGAAAAAGATACTGAGCTGCAGAGAAATTATCATCTAATCACTGCTTAAATAAAGTGTGAGAAACTTAAGGTTGTCACATACTGACAGGATACAGTATATAGCTACGGTTGGCGGTTAAATGTCGCACCAAGGCAGGAAATGGTTTCACTTCTCGTTTTGAAAGAGAATCGGGCAACATGATGTAGCGCCCTACGAAGGTAGAAAGTATGACGACAGAGAGGGTGATGTTTAGAAACACAGGACCCACAGTTGTCAGGCCGGACAGCAAACTGTAAAACCTATCAAAAAGTTTAAATGCTTGAGATTTTTAGGCTGATAATGTTACTCTAATAAAATATTGCCATTAAAACCCTCTCAAGTCGACCCCCGTGAGGCCACGTATTTTCAGTGTTTATGTTTTTTAAATATTCATATCTAAATAAATATATATATAATATATAAATAAACATAAAATAAAATAAATATAAATAAAATTATATATCTATATGTATATGTATATATATATATTATTTTATTTTATTTATATTTATTTTATTTTATATGTTATATTTATTTATATATTATATATACTTATATATACTTATATATATATATATATATAATATTTTCTTTTGGCAAAAACGAGTGAATAAATAAATAAATTTATATTTACACCAGTTTAAATCCTCACAGACTCTCACACTCAATCACTCATAAATCAGGGTTCAGGGTTTGAGGGTGTAGAGTGGAGATTGGGATTGACAGTTTTCAGATGCCTTCAAAGTTTACACAGGAAGAAAACAATACTTCCTGGTGGCGGCTGTGTGCAGCTCCGCCTTTCACCGTGATTTGTCAATTCAAGTGTCCGCCGATATTTTATGTGAAACTACCAATGAAAACTCACCTCAACAAACCTACAAAGATCCACTGGTTTTTATTTGGATAGACAACACACTACCACCTGAGAAAAAAAAACTGTGTTTTCTTGAACGTACTAAAAAATCAACAATGGCCACAGAAAGCCTCTGTTCCACTCAGCTGTTCAGTTTTACTCATTGCGTTGGTAAACAGTACATAGTACACACATATATACAGTACATACGTTATTACTGTTCTGAAAACTGTCCTTGTGAAAACGAAACTGATACATGCATCTCTGATCTCATGGTTCTCTGACCTCAGGGTTCTAACTCTGACCTCAGGGTTCTAACTCTGACCTCAGGGTTCTAACTCTGACCTCAGGGTTCTAAGCTCTGATCCCAGGGTTCTAAGGTCTGGCCAAACGTGAGATAGAGGTTATAACTCCATTTTGACCAAGCATGTAGCCGAGTTATTGTACTTTCGTAGGGCAGTATATGCTGGCAGGAAATACTCGCAGCATGTGAAGAAACCTTCTTTTCGTTTTGCTTTAGCTTACATCCTGTGAATGTGATGACAGTTTCAAAATGTTCCAACCACAGTGTATTTGCCAAGGCAACTTTGATTGTTGTTTTTTTTTTTTTTTAAAGTACTTCTTGTTTTTTAGGGAAACAAAGAAGTGAGATTTACAACCGCACCCACATCTGGGTGACTGCAAGAGTGTACTTTTTAAGGGCACACATGCAAGAATACTGTTCATTCTTGAACTAATAGATGTCACCATGAAACTTTCCCAGTCGATTATAAGATTTTTTTTTTTTGTATTACAAGCATTCTAGATGTTTAAATACGCAAATTAAGGATTTATTTTTTTGCTAACTTTCGGTGGATTAAACAGAAATATATGACAAAGACAAAGTATAGTAAAAATAAAGACCTAAATGTTTATACATCGAGTTGTAGGTTAGGGTAACCTTAACCCGCAGAAAGGGGCCGTCATATATTTCCCATCTGAGCTACAGATCAGAACAACTTTCTACATTCTACAAGATTCACCTGTCACAATATTGCTTGATGAACCAACACAAGAATACACATGCTTCTGCATTATCTCCGCTAGGCATGAGCCTGGAGGAAGGTTGTGTGTTTGGTAATGTGTGTGACTGATTATGGGTCTGTCCACAGCTAATTCTGCTGCTGCAAACTGCATACTAGCTATGGCTGCATGCTCAAGGACCTCTCGTGGTTGGAGTGACTCACACGTTCTCAGAACAGCTTTTACAATCGATTTTCTACTGCAAATGACGGCCTGCTGACTTTCTTACGACCTCCGGCCAATAGGGGACGCTAGTGAAAACTAGCGTCTCTTATTGCAGACACACCTGACAGTGATGTGCACTTGGTGCACCTTTTTAGTTTTGGCCTGTGTTTTCTTCTTTACGTTTTGGATGATGTTTTGCATGATGTTTTGCATGAGGTGTGCATGATCCAAACCAGACTATCCACAATAATAATAACTTGATTAACCAATGATATTGCTGTTGTGATTAATTTGCCCACTTAAAGCTCATTTCAATTCACAAAGCCTTAAGGCAATGATATTTTACACGAGTTATGGAAGTAGAAGAATACCTTTTCTAATAATAGGGGAAGACGCTGAGAAGCGTCAAAGATGTCCATGAAAGAAATAAAGCATGCGATAGAGGTAGTCTTCTTTTATATTCATTATAGTTGGAAATGGTTGCAGATGATTTTTCCTGGCCACCTTTTCATCTATGTCACATGCAGCCATTATTTGATTACATACATCTCTTGTAAGATAAAACAACTCTCCTTTTCATTACAGAATATTAAAATTAAGGTAACATGTTTTTTATTTCAAAATGGATACAAACCATTCAAACAATTAGTACTCTCATTGGATTTTTTTCATCACAGTTTTTCTTGAGGGACTTAACATACACCTGCATCTAAAACTTCATGACTGCTGCCAGATCTTGCAGATGTTTGGTTGTTCAACAAAAACAATTTTTTCTTTATAAATGTCTCGTCTGAAGCTTTGTAAGTCATGTACTTTCTATATCCTGTTGGACATTATCCTAATGTTGAGTCTTCTGAAAAACGATCTGCTATTGGACAGTTTCAGCTTCTTCTTCCAATCCTTGTTCTTTTTTGGGTAGACAGTGTCCCAGCTGTCCTCCTCCTCATCTCCTAACCAGGGCACCCAGGCCCCTCCATTCAGGTGGGGGTCAGCCCTTAGATCCTCTGATGGGTACCTCACTGGCACCGCAGTGCGATTGTAGGATACCAGTCTAGCCAGAAGCTCTTTCACAACATCTGGTCTCTGCTCAGAAAGATCAAAGCGTTCGTAGGGATCTCCAGAGATGTTGAAAAGCCAGATAGATTTCAGGGGTTCAGTGTGGCGCTCCAGGTTCCACCAGCTGCTTGGGAAAGCCGACAGCATCTGTGGTGGTGTCCAGTCTCCGTAGCCGGGGTCTCCTGTGAGGAGTTTCCAGTCTCCAGCTCGTATGGAGGCCTGAACAGCTGTATTCCAAATCCCATATCCTTTCTGCAGGGAGCCACTGCGTGCATGGTTATACAGAGGATCAATATTGTGGAGGATCTCCAACCTAGGTGATTCTTTCCCCTCACTGATGGCTTCCCAAAGATCATACCCATCTACCCCCTCTGTTAGGGACTCATTGCCACCTGCTAATCCCACCAGTGTGGGGTACCAGTCTGTGATGTGCACCAGGGCTTTACTCACTCTCTTCTTCTTCCTCAACAAAGGGCTGTGGACGAACCCCAGACCCCGAATGCCGCCTTCCCAGTAGGTGCCTTTACGTCCCCTGAGCGGCCAGTTACTGCCACCAGACAAAGGTTGCCCACCGTTGTCTGTAGAGAAGATGATGACACTGTTTTGGTAGTAACTGTACTTGCGAAGAGCGTATGTTATATTGTGTACTGCCTCATCTACAGCTGACACCATAGCAGCATATTTCCTGCGTGCCACATTTTCCATCCCACGGTACGGGTAAATGTACTCGCGCGGAGACTGCAAGGGTGTATGAACAGCTTGGAAAGAGAGAAATATGAATAGTGGCTGGGACGGAGGATCGTGAGTTGCCAGGATCCTGCGAACTCTCTGTGTGTAAAGATGCGTGGAGTATTTGCCCCCCTGACCCCATGCGACCGACTCCCCTTCATGGAGGTCGAAACCACACCGCCCGGGGCCGTCACAGGAGTTGTACGTGTAGTAGTTCACACTGCCCGTTAAGGAGCCAAAGTATGTGTCGAAGCCCCGGCGAGTGGGCAGGCACTCCTTCTTGTAGAATCCCAGGTGCCACTTGCCAACCATGTGGGTGGAGTAGCCGAGCTCCTGCAGCCTCTGGGGTAGGGTGACCTGGTCAAAGGGCAGGCAGTTGGGCTGGCGGGGCCGGATGATGGAGTGCTGCAGGCCAGTATGAATTTGGTACCTGTAGGGTTAATGATTCAGAAAACTGTCAGAAGGTCAAACATGTTGTCCATAATCAGATCCTTAACTAATAGTTAGATAAGTACACACAGGAGGATGGGACAGGAGTAATAGAAGATAAGGGTGATTGCATAGTTTCCTCCTTGATACTTAACAAATGTTAAAGAGCTTTGTCTGAAGCTTTTTTATACAAAATATTGAATAAAATATTGAATACATTTACAATGCAATATTTTACGATACAATTAAAATAAACAAGTAAAATGCACAGTGCTTACAGGCGTATTGCCAGGGTTAAATGTGGCAACAGCAAAAAAACATCCTTAAGAATAGCATATCACTCTCAGATCTCATATTGTTTTTTAGACAACCCTATCTAATTTCACCTCGCAGTGCAATTTCAATTATATGTGTCAAAAAAAAGAAAGCCACCAGCAAAAAACATTTTACCTGCCGGTGATGAGCTGACTGCGGGAGGGCGTGCAGATGGGCTGGATGTAATAATTCTCCAGCTTCACTCCATCTGCAGCCAGTTTATCCAGCGCCGGTGTTCTTATGTCAGAGTTGTGATAGCCGATGTCGTTGAATCCCTGATCGTCCGTCATGATGAAAATGATGTGAGGAGGTTGTGGAACGGGAGACCTGTCAACAAATATTTGATCCGGCTCGTTCTCCACCTGGTTAGGACTCATTAGGTCCCAGGTCAGGTACCCGAGGCTGAGCAGGCTCATCATAGAGAACCCGGTCAGAGCTGTCGTTGCCATGGTTCTTGTGACACTTTACGTCAGTCAAAGAAGCAAGTGTTCAGTATATCGTCAGTAAATCATTGTGCAGTGAGGTTGAGAGTTAACAAATATATAACTCATCAGGTGTTTAAATAAGTGGTCCAGTGGTCCCTTAAATGCAGTCCAGCAATCAAGAAAAGCTACACCTCCTCCATCTTCACTGCTCTCTAAACTGTTTCAGCCTCCTTTGAAAACATTCCCGACTGGTCCCATTAACTCCGCCCCTTTGCCTTGCTGCCTCATTAAAACAACATCGGCCCTCTACCTCCCAAAAACACACGGAAATACATCTGCGACATCCACGTGGTAAAAGTGAGTTTATAGCTCATATGAGATCTTTTGTGGTATAATTTAATACATCTCGGCAGTAGGCAGGGATATTTCTGCGAGATCTGGATATTTATCTGAGAAAAAATCTTTTGCTCCCTTCAGTGTAAAAGCAGCTTCAAACATGAAAGCAGAAAACACTTTCACCATCCTCTTCATTCATGCCATTTCACGGAAATTTGAACTCATTCCCATCCAACGTCTTTTAGCAGGGGATGACAAAGACTCCACAGAAAGACCCTCACTCAGAAAAACATGGTGTGTGTGTGTGTGGGGGGGTGGGGAGATTTGAGTCTCTGGGCAGCGACGAGGCCTAACAGATACAGTCACAGACACTGTTCCCCACTACCCTCCCTGCACTCACGAACACACTCTTATTATTCCTGCTGTTTTATGAGTGCTGCAGACCTGAGGAGAGAGACAGAGCAGGCTTCGCACACTCTGATAGCATCTCCAACCGAGTCTCAAAGAACCACTTTACAAATCATCTTGCGGGTCAAGAGAAAGCAGCAGGACTGCCCCGCCTCAACTCACACATACTGAAGAATACGTACTTGGAGAGTTGTGGACCATACAACAATTAATGCAGAAAATATAACAGTTCATGTTAGTTGTGCAGGAGGACATGTATATTAGAAGATGATTTTTAAGCAACATAGTTTATACTTGGAGTAGGTGACATGATGTAACATTATGTCTTTCAAGATGGTCACAATGTCAATGTTGCCCTAAAATCCTTCAGTGACCTGGTCAAGACATGTTGAACCTGGACCAATCTTTCCATCTCTCACTGTGGCAAGCCATAGACACACTTTACATCTACAATACAACATTTCAACCCGAGATATTTCGACCAGATGGCCAAATGTGGTGGTTAGACAGGAAGGCCCAGACTTATAAAATGAGAACTATCAACCACTATTGTGGTTTAATGGAGCACGTTACGTTGTACATGCTGTCAAACCATTTGAAAAAAAATGCATTGGGACAATATCGGACTGAAATTATATAGTCTAAATGATACAATATTGATTGTGTTGACCCAAATATTTTTCAAAACCTAAACCTAAATCTGGTTCGTTGAGGTGAAACATGGCCTCAACACACTGGAAGGTAAAACATCACACCTTGCAAATGTTTCAGAGAGACTTGTGGGCATGAGGCCGCGGGGCTGCCAAAGGAAGTATGAGCCTGCCGTAAAGAGCATCAAGCTGTGGCCGGAGATGTTTGCCCAGCAGCAGCCGAAAATCTTTGGAGCGGAGCATTTGAGTTTACAGCAGATCAAGCTTGGAAAGAGAGAGAGAGGAGAAAATGATTGAGGTGCACCTGGAGTTTTACACCCTGGTGTTTATTTATGTAGTTTTCCTCGAGGGAGCAGCTCGGACAGATGAGCGTTATCACAAACAGCGAAAACCGGAGAGACGTTGTGCAACTGAGGGACTGGATAGTAACCATCATGCTAAGGTCACGATATGGATGGGGACTGTGGTGTGTGCGGTGTCAGGAAAGTAAGAATCTCCCGGTCTTTCAACCGCCACAATCATGAGACGTGACTCATCTGTTTACTGTTGGTCAGAGGCAGCTTACCAGGTCAACAACATGTCAACTCACAACCAGCACCACTACGCAGACAATACGCGCACACTGACACAAACCGACACAAACACACACAAATATTAACACAAGTATGTGCCTGCACACTTGTCACACTAAAGTATGAAAGATGTTGATAGGTTGATACCACAGACATATTGCATTACATCGCACATTTGCTCATCCTTATTTAAACTGTCATTTTGCCAAAATAAAGAATTCAACCGAAAACCAAGAAATTGTTTTATGACAGTATTTATGGAACATGTTACCTTACAATTTTTGAACAAACAACATATTTGGTTTTTAACGGTTATTTTCAGTTATTTGTTTGTCATAACTTTTCTTAGGCTGCTTAATTTCAAAATGAGTTTAGAATAAAAAAAATATTTATGAGCATTCTTGAAAACCACAGCTGTCATATTCCCGTAACAGCATGATTCAAACACGGTAAACACTTATGTCAAGAAGAAGAAGAAAGTCCCTTTCCTTCAATGAACCAGTCAATCTGAGTTGCTTTTGACCCATTTGTGTCTCAGTGGAAATTTAAGTTTAAGTCTGCTGATCACATTCTCAGGCTCTTAGTTATTTCTCTTTCATCACTTCATCAGTCTCTCCTGCGTTCTTCTGAATTACTTGATATGAAATAGGCGTTTTTAGAGTGAGGTGGTGGAAACTTTACTTTAGAATGTCTGTGATTGTGTTGTGGACATCTGTGGTGCTGGTTGTACATTACACTTCAAGAGAACTTCAAGAGTTCATTGCTTCACACTAGACATTAATAAAGCAAGTTTGAATAAAGCATAAATAGGCTATTCTAAACCTTTGACCTTTTCTCTTGTCTGTGGTTACGTTCTCTTCCTGTTAGATCAAAAGTATAAGCTTGATGACTAAAAAGCATGAGCAATATAGAAGCACATGTGTTTTTATCTCCAAAGACAAGGTTTAACCAATTTTAAATCTCGAAACAAATACACAGAAATGCAGACAAACACGCTTAGAACCTCTTTTTACTTGTACGTCACTTTCCAACCAGGTTCTAGGCCTTTTTTCTGGGGAACCAAGAAATACAAGAATAAGTTGAAAGGGAAGCAGGATCTGCTGCTGCTGCTGTTGCTCTGTGTCGGCACCAGATGTTGGCTTTGGCTAAAGGAAGAGGCGCAGTTACTGAATACGGCTGCTCCCCTTCACCATGAACACTACCTTCTTTCTAATCAACGAAGCCCTGCCAGTAAACCTGCACATTACTCCCCCTCTTTGCCCAATTTTCTAATCTGAGTAAGACTGGATGGAGGTTTTCTTTCTGCCTGTGCGCCGACCGAGAGCAAAAACCTTCACTTCAATAGGTCTTGTACAAAAGTGCCTTTGTTGCTATCATTTTTGTCAACATCAGTTCATCAAGTCTGGGCTGAATAGGTCAAAGGAGGGAATGACTTTTGCCCTACAAAAGTAGACCTATACAAACTACAGAAGCTCAGAAGAAAAATTACTCAAAGTTTTTAGGCTGGCTGGAAAACTGAAACAGAATAAACCTTTTGAATGTCTTAAGGTTGATTTAAAATGCCAAGGGAACATACAGGCCAATTTAAAATGCAGATGAGTGCAGATACGATCTGTTTTTGGATTATCTTCTTAGTGGAAAGTGCCATATCTGCAAAATCTGTACTTTCAGCTCTTTAATTCAAAGGAGCAGTGTCGGATTTAGGGGTTCTATTGCCAGAAATGGAAAATGTCAAGTAGTCTGTTTCTCTGTGAGTGCTGCGAGTGGGTGTTTTGTTACAGCTAATTTAAAAAGATGTTTTCACAGCATTTATACATATGACAATATATACGGTTCTCAAAAAGTCTGAAATCAGGACTGAACTCAATTTTGACCAAAATATGAGTCACTCAAATCAAATAAATATAAGCTAGTAAAAGCACAACAAAGTAACAACTAATCCCATTCTATCATATTTGGGACATAACTCTCTCTCTTACAGGGGAAGTGGTTTTCTGTGTACCAGATTGGCTTCAACAGCCCCACCCTCCACTATGAGTACATTTGCGGGGAAAGATACAAGCATACTAGAAAAAAAGAGTAAGAGTAAGATGTGTTTAGATCAGTGCAACACTCAGTTGTCTCCTCTCTCCGACTCCACACATCATGACGTACCAGGTGGGACCTCAATTCAGGGCTACAGCGCTGGAGTCAGCCCCAAACTGAAGGTGTATTTGATTTGGCTCTTGTGGATCTGCAGCAGCACCTGGGCAGGAAGACCAGACACAACACTTCATTATGATCCTACAGTAGAGCCACATGGATGAACATCCGAAAGGGACCCAATGAGCAATCACTCTGGGACTTAGCTGACGGGTTCTTGAGTTTTATAATGGCCTAATCATTCATAATCCTTTATCATAAGATGTTATTATCTTGAAATTTTCTCCCCAAAAAAATGTTTTCACTGCTGTTCAAAGAGGCAGGTTGTGACACATCAAAGGTCCTCAGGAATAACAAATCTAACCGGGTGTAGTTGTAGGTAATTAGCTGCCAAGTGAGCGCAGACACGAGCAGCTAAATGTGTGGAATGTAAAGTCGATTTATTTCCCCGTGAAACAGAGTGCCATTTACAAGGGTAACCTGTACAAATATTTTGTTTTCGACATGTCATCAAAGTCGAGGGAAATGCCCTGCTTCTTTTTTTTGTGCTCAGGGATGTAATGTTATTTGGCCTCCTCTGTCTCTCTGATAACTTTACCTCTCTCTCTAAATAGCTATTTAACACATATCCGTTATTACTTCAACATATTGTGACATTTTGACAAAAGTGGGCTGAGGATTTATTACATTTACAATTTTATAAATTGTTATTTTTCCATAAAACCTTGGTGGTCTGTCCCATTAACACAAATGGGAACTGAGTCAGCCCCATAACCAGCTTGTTTTGCCAAATCGGTGGCATGTGTGTGTAGAGTGTGTATTTAGGGTCGAGGGTTTGTGGGAGATGGCGAAATCCAGCTCAGTGAGACCCACTGAGCACTGACGTTGAGTTTTGGACTACACACTGCTTTCCTTTTCTGGTTTTTATCCATGAATAGGACTCTTTCAACCATTTGCTCCTGCTGACCCTCAGCTTACCCAATACTCTCCTCCAGTTTGACCTAAGGTCTCACCACCATCCCTCTTGGATCCACTGCGCAGTCACCTTTAGTTTCTTCCCATACCAACCAGTCAGAAACAACGTATGCTTTTATTTAAGTGCAGTGCCTGTTTGGAGTGGACTAATTCAAAGGCCACTAAAAGTGTTCATTGTGGGGTAATCAAGAACCACTCGTAGTGGAGAGGGGGTAACGTTTGTATAGATTAGATAGTTTCAAATCATCCAGACCTTGGCTGTTTTCATGGGATGTGTGTCTTTCATGAGACAGGATATAGAACTAAACTGAAATTCAGCAAAATCAAATAAAAGTTATGAGCTTAAAAGAAATATTAAGAAAGAGAAAGCGTCTTTGTCAGTTGGTGGGAATGCCTCAATAAAATACTGGGGCCACCGTGATATTCTGATTTTAAAAAAAAGCAACTCCTGATGAAACTGCACGAATAGACTGACAGACAGAAATAGCCTAAAATAACTCAAACAAAAAGGCTTTCCAACACAATAACTTACAAGGACATCTTATATTACCACATGAATAGTTTATTTGAAATACAAATAGTTTGCACGGACCACCGCCAGCTTGTGCCGTGACTGAACGGAAGCTGTTTCGCGGAAAAACTACAGCCCCCATGATGCATTGCAGCTCTAAACGGAACCACATCCTAAGTGCAGAGTTCATTGTGCTCGCATGCGTGTTTTAGCGGAGTAGCAGTTTCTAAGAAGTGTGTGGCCATGTTTAATATGAAACTACTGTTAAGTTAGTCGCTACTTCTGCGTGTTTCTTTGTCTCTGTGTGTCGAACATGTCCGTGAACGCAACAAAACCCGAGCTGACCCAGCTGATTTACCGCCATTTGAAGGAGCATGGTTTCCACTCAGCCGCAGATGAGCTACAGAGGCACAGCCCACAGGTCATCTCACACACATATACAAAACTAGTATATCCTCCACATATCATCCTACATGTTATTATTCATGGGGACATTGATAAAAGAGTTTTTATAGTGTAATACGTGTGCTTTTCTACGCGCTTTCGGTGTTAAGTCCCATACTCTTCTTTGCAGTAGTTTGCAAGTTACTAGTCTTTTTTTCGACTGTATTTTTTATTCTTTTGTGCAATTATAATTTGTATGAAAGTGTCCGTAAGAGCTGTCAACTCGCCAGAACCTAGTAATATTACTGGTGATACACTAATGTATTACTTTCGTATGCTTTTTCTGCAAAATGTTTGTCCTAAAAAGATGAGTCATAAGTCCTGTTCCAGTAAGGCTATCAACATTAGGATTACATGTATTAGAATGGGCCCCACATAATAAACTGCCAGATCAACAAAGGATTTGATGTTTTGGGTTTTCAGGTTGAGGCGAACACACCTGTATCATTATTGGACATTTACAGTTTGTGGTCGAAGTAAGTAAGATTCCTCAATTTACGTGAATCAAACATATCAGTTTGACTTTGTCGGTGGTGATGATATGTGTGCTAAATATTGTTTCTTTTCCCACCAGTGACTCAAAAGAGAAGACACAGCCAAATTCGGCCAAGGACTCCAGTTTTGAAAGGACACTATCTAAAGGTATGACTGTTCTTTCTTTTCTTAAAATAGATGGATGATCCTGATGTCGCAACCCAAAACACCTATCCAGACTTTTCCCCTTCTACATGCAGTACTTGAAGTTGTGCTGGAGGTCGCTACCCTTAAAACTAACATAACGCTGCATGGAGAGGGTCCAATTCTTTGTGTGTGGCTTGATTATTAGAGCAAATTGCATTTTCATTTTTGAATCCTGTCAAGACTGGTGATGTGGATGGCTGTTCAGGGGTCTGGAGCTGGAATAACTTGATGCAGTGTTCAAGGCTCTCATTTATAACTGAAACAGGGCCTGAAAAAGGCATACGCCACTTCCCACGCAACAACATGATCTAAAAAAACAAACTTGACAGGAGAATGTGCACACCTCCATGGAAACCTTGACCCGTGTGTACGCCCTTTATGGAGACAGGGTAATTGGTGACACAGATGGTGAGGTGGTGAATTGAAGCCAGATTGTGGAAATAAAATGTGAGAGGAATAATTATATCTAAAATTATTCCTCTCACACATTTCATTTCTCTTCATATCACACTTTAGACCTACTTATAGATCCTGTGAAAACATTCTTACCAGCAGTGTTATTATGAGTCCTAATTATAATGCAGGCCAAGTTTCACCTACTATCGAACTTTCATTTTCCAAATGAAATCCACGGTGGGGATATTTCTGATTGACACGTTCATTTTGGAAGCAATCAGTCTGACGCTGTTAACATGTAGTGGTGACACTCGTAATGTGTAATGCTGCGTGATGAATGCACTGTTAAGACTACGTGGATGGAAGGATTAGCAAGGAATTACCTCACTCAACAGCAACTCACTTTATAAGTCCAAATGATTATTTTTCTTGTTCTTCCCCTCGGTAGTTGTCGTGATTCATCGTAAAGAACAATGGTCAGCTGGCTCATTCTATGCGTCGACATTGATGAGGTGCTTTGCATTCACCATTTATGGTTGAAGGTCAGCGTGTAGAAGGGCATGAGACAGATCCATGTGCACACATTTGCAAGTTGATGTGGAATTTACAAAGGGAAATTGGGCACTGGCAGGTGTGCGCAAGGTTTTATAAAACGGAGCACTTTATAGCCCATATACCTACATTTCCTCATTTGGTAAACAATTAGTGTGAATCATGTTTTATAAAACGAGATCACTGATCACATTTGGATTCCTACCAAGTTTTAGGCTGACTTTGTTTTTCCTCCTTTCTAAAAGATTCAAAGATGTACTGTTTCTTATTTAGTGCTAAGTGAGAATACAAAGGGAGAATTGATTGTCTGGATGTGTAATTGAATGCATGCTAACCCATTCTACACACTATTTCTGTCCAGCCAAGCTAAGGAAAATGGACAAACTTGCTATCAAAGCAAAGAGACCAAAAAAGGTGATTATTTAAAAGTTTTCATTTTTTTAAAGCAACATTTTAGCAACGTGAACTAATCTGGTTCATGTTTGATAACTTTACTGATTGGTCTGTTTTCTCTTTTCTAATATTTTAGTCTGTGTCAACTAAAAGGAAAAAAAGTGATGGAAAACCTGAAGAAAATGTCACCAAAGCAAAAAAATCAAAGACTCATGCAAAAGACAAGGTTGTGGCTGCTGGAGGAGGTGATTCAGACTCTGACAGCGGTCTGGATGTAGAAAAATGGAAGAAACTGCTCTTGCAGATGACAGGTAGGTGTGTAAGAGAAAAATATCATTGAGGGCATCATTTGCATGCAAGGGAAGGATGAAATGATGAGGAGAATCCCCATTTTACATGCATTATTTCCATTCTGCGAGACAAAATCCCACTTCATCAGATTAAGCTACTGATAAAATGTCCAAAGCATGAAAAACATTTACATATATAGACCAGGTGTTTTTCACATTGTAAAGGATGAAGGATGGCTTAGTGGTGTACATGGTTGAAGATGAGAAAACAGTAAACTTAAAAGGAGAAAGACAACCTCCCAAGAACAACTTCGCCATGGGAAACTGTGATGTCATACTAACAGAGCGGTGTACAGTAGCTGTGTGGCTGTTTTCTTTTACACATTTAAGCCCCCTTGCCATGTTTTTTCAATGTCTTCACCGTGTTTACTCTGTCCACAGAGTCCGACATAGCCAAGATGGACACCCTCAATGCACTGGACTCGTCTGCACCACCACCCATAAAAAAGAGAGTGGGGAAATCCCGTGCCAAGCCTCCCATAAAAAACAACACTCCTGTTAAACAAAATAACCAGACAGTTGGAAAGAATGAAATGGTGGAGGAGAAAGCCATGACAAAAACATCAACAAAGACATCCAAGAAGAGCAGGCCAAAAAAAACTGCACCTGAGACCTCCTCTGCCACCCTGACCCAAGCTCCAAATGTCACCACCGTAGAAGACAGACCAGGGACACCTAGTCAGACACTAAAGAAGAAGAAGAAGAAAAGGAAAGCTGTGACTCCTAGTAATGAAAACCCTGATGAGGCAACGTCTGAGCCCATGACGACAAAGAAAAGGAAGAAGAAGAAGACTGAAAGCAAGGTGAAAGAAAAAACACATGACACTGGTGGAGATGGAAAAGACAAGGGCAGTCAAGAGGAGAAGCAGACTGAAGTCAAAGAGCAAGAGATAAGAGATGATGAACCTGCAGAGGAGAAGAAGAAGGCAAAAGGAAAAAAGAGAGTTGGCAAAATTAACAAAACTGAAGAAGTAATGGAGAAGAATGAAAATGGAGATGTTAATAATCAGAAAATATCAGAGCCAATAGTGCAAGAAAAGAAAGTCAAGAAAAAGGATCAAACTGAAAGTGAGGAAAATTCAGAGCCAGTGACTGATGAAAAGAAAGCAAAGAAGAAGAAAAAAGAGATTGCTAACAGTGAAAAAAATTCAGAGCTAGTAGCTGAAAAAGTAAATGAAAATTTAGAGCAAATGGCTGATGAAAAGAAAGCAAAGAAGAAGAAAAAAGAGATCGCTAACAGTGAAAAAAAATCAGAGCCAGTAGCTGAAAAAGTAAATGAAAATTCAGAGCAAATGGTTGAAGAAAAAAAAGCAAAGAAGAAGAAAAAAGAGATCGCTAACAGTGAAGAAAATTCAGAGCCAGTAGCTGAAAAAGTAAATGAAAATTCAGAGCAAATGGTTGAAGAAAAGAAAGCAAAGAAGAAGAAAAAAGAGATTGCTAACAGTGAAGAAAATTCAGAGCCAGTAGCTGAAAAAGTAAATGAAAATTCAGAACTGATAGTTGAAGGAAAAAAAGCAAAGAAAAAGAAAATCAATAACAGTGAGGAAAATTCTGAGCAAATAGCTGAAGAAAAGAAAGACCAGATAGTTAAAGAGAAGACAAAGCAGAACGCTGATCATAATGAGGCAATGTCAGAGCTGATGGCTGAAGTAAAAACAAAAACAAAGAAATCCGAGTGCAGTGACAGACAGGAAAAGCTGGAGCCGAATACTGATAAGAAGAAGAAGATAAAGGACTCATTATTGAAAAATAATGACACACAGCCTCTAGTTCCACCCAACCCTGGGACATCAAGTCCTGCAGCAAAGAAGAAGAAAGGTAAGTAGATAGATTACACTTTATAATTTAAAAAAATGCAATGTTGAAAATGTTTTTTTGAAAGTTTGTATTCACTTTTTCACTTGTTATTCTGTCAGAGAAAATCAAGTTGAAATCAGCTGAAGTCTCAGATCCCATCCAAGACTCTGCAGCAACACAAACCCTCTCAAGTGATGCCGCCCCCCACAAAAAGGTATCGCAGTACTCTTCACCTACTCTTGTCAAAGCTCAATAACATGTTATCAGTTTTAGCACGAGAGGATTATTCTTTAGTTAGGTAGATCTCTTTTTTAATTCACTATTCTGCAATTCTTTACAGAAAAAGAAACCCTCCACAAGCACAGAGTCTTGAAGATTTTTGATTCTTCATCCGATCTGCAGGACCAAGGCAACACATCCTGTCTTTCTCATTTCTAATCATATTTTAATGGTTAAAATGAAACTGAGAAAATATATTTTTGTATTTTGGAACATTTTTTTCATTTGTTTTGTGTACCACAGTGTGTGGCATACTTTGCTGTATTTTTTTGTATCCGATTTTGCCATTTTAATGGCATGACAATGTTAAAGGGATTAATAAGTGATTGTTTTATGGACTAGATGGTCCCACTTAAAATGTTCATTTGCTTGAACAGAGAAGTATGTCTCACTTTCTCTTTCAGCCTCAGGACATTTTCCCACGACAGTCCTACATTTTAATGTGTACTAAACATATACCTACTGACTCAGCCAATCAGGGGGCGAATTATGACATCACACAAACTTTTTTTTACAGTTTTATATTTATTAAAAACTCTGGAAACAATTTGAACGGTCATTTTGTTATTGGGTGTTTTTTTTAAACGTTTGATAAAGATTTAATGAATGCATTGTAAATACGTCTTTTAATACAAATTAAACTCCATATGTCCTTTAAGCCTGTGCCTATCTGGAGTCTTAAGTATGTGGACAGAGAAGATGAATGCAGTGTGTTCTGTTTTACTGTTAAGTAGCCTATATTCACACGTGTTTGTCAGTTTGGAGGCGCTGCAGCAACTGCCTGAGGTCTATCAAAGGGGCTGAGGTCCACAAGTTTCCCCTTGGGTATAAATAAAGTATACATCTATCAAAGGACGAAAAACTTCCATTTGTAGTGAATGTGATTTCATAATTCACCTTTGTTCGTAGCGACTGTTCCGGGATCGTGGTCCCTTTACAGTTTTTTCCGATTGCTAAACGACAGTGGGCACAACTGGAGTCACATGTGCAAAACTCTAACTACAGTCTGCACAGCAGCAGTTCATGGGGACCAAACTCTAGTTCTTTTTCCATTGCTTGAACACAGTTTTCAAAACTCCACACACTTATCACATGACTTTAACCACAACCTGCACAACAGTGTGGATTTACAGCACTTTGTTCAAACGCTAACACACTGCTGTCAAAACTGTGAACCACACATTCAAAACGGAATAGATTTCAGCCTTGTGCCTTTCAAACACTGCTGATTGCAATTTCAGCTGGAAGGCGAAGCAGGTGTCTTGTTTTAGACTTGTTAGTGAACACACACACACACACACACACATATATATATATATACATATATATATATATATATACATATATATATATACATATATATATATATATATATACATATATATATATATATATACATATATATATATACATATACATATATATATATATACATGTATATACATATATATATATACATGTATGTATATATATATACATATACATATATGTATATATATATGTATGTATATATATATGTATATATGTGTATATATATATATATATATATGTGTATATGTATATGTATGTATATATATATATGTATATGTATGTATATATGTATGTATATATATGTATGTATATATGTGTATATATATATGTATATGTATATATATATATATATATATATATATATATATATATATATATATATATATATATATATATGTAGAGCTCAGAAAGACTCATTTTGGAAATGGAACAAGGAAGACTGGTTCGTGGAGGGAGAAAGGTGGCATTCTTATTTGCCTATGTGCAGGACTGAAAGCTACAACGACAGATGCTTTATATATATATTTATTTCTGACTGGTATCTTCTACAATAACATGTACATTAAATAATCAGTGAGCTCGCGCCGCCTGTTGTAAACCTCCAACAATGCGGTTCCTTAATACACTGCATTTGTCATACCCCATACATGTCTGACTGCACTCTATCGCCTGCTGTGACACTCCAACATGGCAGCTCCAGTTACACTCACTGCGCATGTGTCATACTCTCGCGCCATATCGGTTAAACCGCACTCTAGCGCCGCCTGCTGTACCACTCCAACATGGCAGCTATTTGGTCACATATCTACCAACGTTAGCTTCATTAAATAGCCTCTTTGATCAAATAACTGACATTGTTTTGGGAACCCTGTGGCTGTCATTGACCTCGCCGTAACCAAATGTGGCGGTTAAACAAAGTTCGTCACAAAGCTGGCCGGCAAGGCGACAGTTTGGAGGAACTGAAATTAAAGAGACGAGAGCATGAGAAATGTAAGTTAAGTTAAGCTGCCGTATGTTCACCAACGTCGTGTAATTTATGAGTGTAAACGTATCGATTATGCTAACTAGCTTGTTAACAGGTCATTGTAACGCAAACATTCGGTTCGTCAAGCATTGAGACAACGTTTAGCTAAGTTAAGTCGTCCTGTAGAAAAAAGGCTGTTAACATCAATGTGGTTAAGTTATGAATAATACGGAAAAGTTACCTCACCTGTAAGCGCTCGTTACAGCTTTATCAACCTAACGTTAACTATGTTGCATTTTTTTTTCATGTCATGGTTGTTGCCCCTATAAACTGCACCAATAAAACATGGGGGAAGTGAGGATTCCTTTATAGATAAGCGAGAAACATGTCAATTAACATAAAGCATGAATTTAACCCCACTTTCCTTTATTCATAACACACATATGGACCATGTGTCAAACCACCATGGGCACATTATTTAATATATAGAGGAAAGACACAAATACAATTAACGTTAGATGTCTCGTCATGTTCAAACTACATCCTCAACTTACATCATCCAGCTACTGTGACATCATCCTTCACAGGTTATTTGACATATTACTGGCTTTAAAAGTATCTTTGCACTAAACAGTAGGTTGGATTGGCTACCCTCTCTTTCTCTCAGATGACTGAAGCAGAAGGTGAAGTGATTTTTGTCTGTGTTAAATGTTGTAGCACTGAGACAAGCCCGCAGAGACAGGCATCTTGTGAGCAAGAGACTCCTGCTTAATGATGAGGACCAGCCAGAGGTCACTATGGACACTAACTCGGGAGAACAGGTGAGACAGACAATCATGAATTATACTTTGGTAGGTCCAGTCAAACTTACCATCTGAATCTGCTCCTCGTTCATAGGACGTGGTCAGTTTGGTCCTCAAACTTCAACACAGTGGGCCTGGAAGGGAAGCGCACCTGAAAGCTTTGAGTAAAGTTCTCCGCGACCCATCAGCACAGCTCACCTTCATCAAGTAGAGTGATAACTTTTGTTGTCATATCAAACGTGATATTACATTCCATTATTGACATGCATTTCTTCAAATCTCATGTGTTGTATTGTGTCTGTGTAATAAAATGTCCTCCCTGTAGGCAGGAGAATAGCATGCATCTTCTGGTTGGCTTCCTCACTGGCTCTGATGCTACTTGCCGCCTGCAGGCTGTTCGGTGCCTTCATGAGCTGTCTCACTCTCCCCACACCAACGTGTCACCAGTTTGTCTGCCTGCCACTCCCTACCTGCTCACCTACCTGTCTGGCCAGAGCACCAGGTTCACTGTGAGTACTCTCTCATACCAGGTGAAGTGTAAAATGATCACCTAATCATGCAGGGGATTTTAACTTCCGATATGTGTATGTTCATGTGTACGCAGGAGCTGTGTCTATACACGCTTGGTAATTTATGCCCAGACAGCGATATGGTAAAAGAGAAGCTCCTGGCCCAGGGAATCATACCAGCTCTGGGCAACTGCATAGAGGTAAACTCACCTGTAATACCACCTCAGTCACACCTATATCTTTACTGTGCTCTGTTAATATGTGAGTAAATCTTTAACAAATAATAATAGTTGAACCCAAATATTCAACTATTTGGTTATTTGTTGGTTGGATAGGTATCCAGGTTTCAATTTGGGTATTTGGATATTTTATTCTATTATTTTAATTGAACACCTTATGATGGTAAACATGCACAAACAGATAATTTATAGAGTTTTTGAAAATAAACTAAATAAAAATCTAATTTGTATCGTAGCTCTGAACTGGTGCCACACA